>NC_091480.1:74921069-74931069 GCF_036971445.1 Narcine bancroftii | reverse complement strand
GCGCCTCAGATTGAAGAGACTGCCATCCGTGCGGTACCGGATGTAAACAGCGTCTTCATTGTTGGGGTCTTTCATGGCTTGGTTCAGCATCATGCTGAAGAAGATTGAAAAGAGGGTTGGTGCGAGAACACAGCCTTGCTTCACGCCATTGTTAATGGAGAAGGGTTCAGAGAGCTCATTGCTGTATCTGACCTGACCTTATTGGTTTTCGTGCAGTTGGATAATCATGTTGAGGAACTTTGGGGGACATCCGATGCGCTTTAGTATTTGCCAAAGCCCTTTCCTGCTCACGGTGTCGAAGGCTTTGGTGAGGTCAACAAAGGTGATGTAGAGTCCTTTGTTTTGTTCTCTGCACTTTTCTTGGAGCTGTCTGAGGGCAAAGACCATGTCAGTAGTTCCTCTGTTTGCACGAAAGCCGCACTGTGATTCTGGGAGAATATTCTCGGCGACACTAGGTATTATTCTATTTAGTAGAATCTTAGCGAAGGTTTTGCCTGGAATGGAGAGCAGCGTGATTCCCCTGTAGTTTGAGCAGTCTGATTTCTCGCCTTTGTTTTTGTACAGGGTGATGATGGTGGCATCACGAAGGTCCTGAGGCAGTTTTCCTTGGTCCCAACAAAGCTTGAAAAACTCATGCAGTTTGGCATGCAGGGTTTTGCCGCCAGCCTTCCAGACCTCTGGGGGGATTCCATCCATACCTGCTGCTTTGCCACTTTTCAGTTGTTCGATTGCATTTTATGTCTCATCCTGGGTGAGGACCTCATCCAGCGCTAGCCTTAGGGGCTGTTGAGGGAGCTGGAGCAGGGCAGAATCTTGGACTGAGCGGTTGGCACTGAAAAGAGATTGGAAGTGTTCTGACCATCGGTTGAGGATGGAGATCTTGTCGCTGAGGAGGACTTTGCCGTCTGAGCTGCGCAGCGGGCTTTGGACTTGGGGTGAGGGTCGTACACAGCCTTTAGAGCCTCGTAGAAACCCCTGAAGTCACCAATGTCCGCGCTGAGCTGGGTTCATTTGGCGAGGCTAGTCCACCACTCATTTTGGATCTCCCGGAGTTTGCGCTGAAGATGGCTGCATGCGCGACGGAAGGCTTGTTTCTTCTCTGGACAGGACGGCTTTGTAAGGTGAGCCTGGTGGGCAGCTTGCTTCTTTGCCAGCAGCTCCTGGATTTCCTGGCTGTTTTCGTCGAACCAGTCCTTGTTTTTCCTGGAGGAGAAGCCCAGTACCTCTTCAGTGGATTACAGTATGGTAGTCTTCAACTGATCCCAGAGGGTTTCAGGGGACGGGTCCGTGAGGCGGGTTGCATCGTCGAGCTTTGCTTTGAGGTTTGCTTGGAAGTTTCCTCTCGCTTCGTCTGACTGCAGGTTTCCAACATTGAACCTCTTTCTGGGGGCTTTACTGTTCCTGGGCTTTGGCTTGAAGTGAAGGTTGAGCTTGCAGCGAACAAGCCGGTGGTCAGTGTGGCATTCCGCGCTGGGCATGACCCTGGTGTGGAGCACATCTCGTTTGTCACTTTCTCGCACCAGGATGTAGTCCAGGAGGTGCCAGTGTTTGGATCGGGGATGCATCCAGGTGGTCTTAAGGCTGTCCCTCTGCTGAAAAAGGGTGTTTGTAATGACAAGCCACTGTTCTGCGCAGAGCTCCAACAGGAGGCGCCCATTGTCGTTGCACTTGCTGACGCCATGCTTGCCCAGGATTCCTGGCCAGGTTTCTGAGTCTTTGCCGACGCGAGTGTTGAAGTCGCCAAGGATGACAACCTTGTCGGCTGTAGGGGTGCGTTGGATGAGGTTGCGCAGGTCAGTGTAGAACGTGTCCTTTTCTGCTGGTTCCGCCTGGAGGGTTGGAGCATAGACACTGATGAGGGTGATGCAACGCTTGTTTTGAAGGGGGAGTCACATGGACATGATTCGGTCCGAGTGGCCTGTCGGAAGGTTTTCGAGTTTGGAGGCAATGAAGTTCTTGACCATGAAGCCTACACCAGATAGACGTCGTTCATCCGAAGGCTTGCCAGACCAGTAGAGTGTGTAGCCCGCGCCGCATTCTTGGAGGCTGCCTACATCTGCCAGGCGGACTTCACTGAGAGCGGCTATGTCGATGTCAAGTCTGAGGAGTTCATGTGCAATGAGGGCAGACCGACGTTCAGGTCGGTGGCTGTCAGCCTTGTCTAGCATGGTTCTGATGTTCCAGCATGCTAGCTTGAGTTTGTGAGCATCTTTTGAGGGGGAGGACGTGGAGGGGGAGGACGTGGAGGGGGAGGACGTGGACCTGTCCTCGGGCCTGTGCAAAGGAGCTTTTAGGTGGAGTGCAGTGCGCGCAGTACTGGCCCCACCCTTTACACCCATGGTTCGTGTGCCGTGGCCAAGCAAGCTGGGATGTGGCAGCGAGGTCCTTGGGTCGTAGGTACACAAACACACATGCAAACACACACATATATATGTACACACATTATACACATGTGTACATATACACACACATTTATATATACACATATTTATATAAACACACATATATATACACACTCATATGTATACACATGTGAATATACACACACATTTATATATACACATTTTAATATAAACATATATACATACACACAGATATATACATATATATATATTCACACACACATATATATACACACATATATAAACACACATATTTATACACACTCACACATTTACACACACATATATAAACAAATAAATATGTACACACACACAAATATATATACACACACATCTATGTGTAAACACACATATATAAACAAACACACACATAAATAAACACACATGTTTATATACACACACATATATACACACATATTTATACACACATATGTGTGTGTGTATATATATATATATACCCAAATATGCACACAAAGATATATATACACACACATATATACACACAAACACATATGTATAAACACATATATATATAAACAAACACACACATATGTATACACACACATCTATAAACAAACACACACACACACATATATATATACATATATACATACATATATTCATACATATACAAACACACATATATATATATACACAAACACACATGCAAATGCACACATATATATATGTACACACATGTATACACATGTGTATATACACACCCATTTATATATACACATATCTATATAAACACACACACATATATATATGTATACACAAGTATGCATACACATGTTTATATATACACACACATTTATATACACATATTTATATAAACACATATATGTACACACACATATGTAAACACACATATATACAATCACATATATATATCAAAAACACATGCACATAAACACATGTATACACATACACAATATAAACACACACTTTTATACACACAGACATATATACACACACATATGTACACACACACATATATATACACACAAATATTTTTAACACTTGTATACACACACACATATATATATATACACAAACACACACATATATACACACGTATATATACATATATTATACAAACATATATATACATACATATATATACATGTATAGCCATATATACACACATATATACATAGATATATTCATACATACACATATACATACACACATACATAAACACATGCATGCACACACACATATATATACACACATATATCCACACACATATATATACATACACACATATTTATACACACATATGTGTTTATATATATATATGTGTGTATATATACATATATACATACACATATACATACATATATTCATACATACATACACATACATACACTCATACATACACAAACACACATGCATACACACACACATATATACACACACACACACACATATATATATACATACACATATGTATGTATATAGATGCACACACATATATATATATACCCACATACACACATATTTATATACATATATATATACAAACATATATATACACATATTTATACACACACACTCACACACACATATATACACACATATACACATACATATATATATACACATACACACATGTATACACATATATAAATACACACGTGTATATATATGTATAAACACTCACATTCATATAAATACATACATATATATAAATATACACACACATATGCAAGTGCATATACCTACTCACATAAATGTAGACACATATAGATACACGCATATATACACACATATATACATACATATATATGTATACATATATATAGACATATATATGCATATATATACATATATATACATATGTATATTTTAATATTTACACATAATTATGCACATATATTTACACACATATATAAACATATAAACACTAGCATACACACATGCATATTTACATACACTCATATATACACACACAAAATATATACACACTTTTAGATATATACGCACACACACACATATGTATAAACATATATACACATATACATATATATAATCACACACACTTATATACTCATAATCAGATATACACATATTCATATATATATCCACATTTATATATACACATACATAAGTACACATACATATACACACACACACACACACACATATATATATATATATATATACACACACACACATTCATATATACACACACATATATACATACATATATTCATACACATATACAAACACACATGCATACACACACACATATATATACACACATATATACACACATATTTATATACACATATATACATACACCCACATATATATACATATATATATACATACATATATACATATATACACACATATATACATAAATATATTCATACATATACATACACATATACACACACATACATACACACACATATATATATACAAATATATACACATACATATATATACACACAAATACACATATACATGCACAAACATCTATACATACACATATATACACACAAACATCTATACATACACATATATACACACAGACATCTCTACACACGTATTTATAGTTTTATATATATACATTTGTGTACATTTACTTATATACAAACATATACATAAATATATACACATGTAAATATACAAACACACATGCATACACAAACAATGCACACACATATACACACGCATACACATATAAATATATACACACATATATTTACAAACATATACACCACATATATACACACAAATATCTATATATTACACACTCACACATACATACACACACATATATACACAAATATGTGTACACGCAAACACATATATATACACATATATACACAAAAACATCCACATATACATACATATATAAACACACATATATGTATACACACACACACAGATATATATATATATGTGTGTGTATGTGTGTATATATATGTGTGTGTGTGTGTATATATATATACATATATAAATATACACAAACACATATTTATAAACAAATCTCTATAAACATACACATATTTTTATTAATAAACACACACATATGTATATACACACATATTTATACACACATAGTTATATACACACATAATTATATACACACATATATATACACACACATACATACACACATAAACATACAAACACACATGCATACACACACACATATAATATACACAGATATATATATATATATACATGCACATATACACAATATATACAGACACACAAAATACATACACACAATACACAGACATATACACACAGATATACATACACAAACACAAACACATATATATACACAAACATTTATATACACACACATACATATATATAAGTATATATACACATATATTCATACATATAAATACACATATACACACATACATATATAAACACACATGCATACACACAAATATATGTACATACACACATATATGTGCACACATATATATACACATATTTATAGATTTATATATACACATACACATATACATACATATATACACATATACATATATACATATATACATATATAAACACATGTATACACACAAACAATACACACACATATACACACTCAAACACACACATATACACATACATACACATACACATACACCACACATATACACACTAACATCTATATATTACGCAAACAGATACACACATAAATATACACACATGTTTATATACACACAGACATATATACACACCCATATATATATTTATATATATAGAAATATATAGAAACATAAGCACTCTCATATATATACATATACACAAATATGTATACACACACACACACATATATATATATACATATATACTCATGCACATATACACATCCATACATATATACACACAACCACTCAGATATACACACTTATATAGAAACACACTCATATATTTATACACGTTCACACTTATATATAAAATAAAATAAAAAAAGATATATATACACACATACATATATATATATACACACACATATATATATATATTGTGTATATATATATATATATACATATATACACAAAAACATCCACATATACATACATATATAAACACTTATATATTCATACATATATACCCACGCACACAGATATACACACACTTATATATAAACACACACACACATCTATTTATGCACACTCACACATATACACACATATATACACAAATAAACGTGTACACACACACAAATATATATACACACTCACATCTATGTGTACACACACACATATATATGTGTGTGTATGCTCATATATATATATTTACACACACACACATATATATAAACACATATATATACATATATATGCACATATATACACACATATATACACACATATACAAACATATATATATACATATATATACACATATATGCACCATGAGTATATATATTCATACATGTACGTACACATTTACATACACACATACATCAAACACACATGCATACACACATGTATATACACCACAAATATACACACATACATCTATACACACACATATATGTACGCACAGACACACAAACATATATAGATATACACACACACATATATATATATATATATATACATATATATACACACTCAAATACAAACACACACACATATATATACATCTATTTATACACACTAACATATATACATACACAAATAGATATATGTACACACACGTATACACACATATAAAAACACATATATACAGATATATATGCACACACATATATATGTACACATATATACATACAAACACATATGTATACACACACACATATAAACAAATACACACATGTTTATATATATATATTTATATTTATACATACATATATACATACATATATACATATATATACATGTATATACATATAAACACAACTATATACATACATATATTCATACATATACATGTACATATACATTTACAAACACATATGCATGCAAACACATCTATATACACATAACTTCTTTGGCTTGGCTTCGCGGATGAAGGTTTATGGAGGGGGTAAATGTCCACATCAGCTGCAGGCTCGTTTGTGGCTGACAAGTCCGATGTGGGTCAGGCAGACATGGTTGCAGCGGTTGCAGGGGAAAATTGGTTGGTTGGGGTTGGGTGTTGGGTTTTTCCTCCTTTGCCTTTTGTCAGTGAGGTGGGCTCTGTGGTCTTCTTCAAAGGAGGTTGCTGCCCGCCAAACTGTGAGGCGCCAAGATGCACGGTTTGAGGCAATATCAGCCCACTGGCGATGGTCAATGTGGCAGGCACCAAGAGATTTCTTTAGGCAGTCCTTGTACCTTTTCTTTGGTGCACCTCTGTCATGGTGGCCAGTGGAGAGCTCGCCATATAACACGATCTTGGGAAGGCGATGGTCCTCCATTCTGGAGACGTGACCCATCCAGCGCAGCTGGATCTTCAGCAGCGTGGACTCGATGCTGTCGACCTCTGCCATCTCGAGTACTTCGACGTTAGGGATGAAAGCGCTCCAATGGATGTTGAGGATGGAGCGGAGACAACGCTGGTGGAAGCGTTCTAGGATCCGTAGGTGATGCCGGTAGAGGACCCATGATTCGGAGCCGAACAGGAGTGTGGGTATGACAACGGCTCTGTATACGTTTATCTTTGTGAGGTTTTACAGTTGGTTGTTTTTCCAGACTCTTTTGTGTAGTCTTCCAAAGGCGCTATTTGCCTTGGCGAGTCTGTTGTCTATCTCATTGTCGATCCTTGCATCTGATGAAATGGTGCAGCCGAGATAGGTAAACTGGTATACTCATGCACATATACACATCCACACATATATACACACAACCACACAGATATACACACTTATATATAAACACACACATATTTATACACATTCACACACACACACATATATATATATATATATATATATATTTATATATACACACATACATATATATACATTTATATATATATACATGCACACATATATACACACACATATATAAACACACGCATCTATTTATGCACACTCACACATATACACACAAATAATTGTGTACACACACACACAATATATATACACACTCACATCTATGTGTACATACACACATATATATATATTTAAACAGATATATATCTGTGTGTACGCTCATATATATATTTACATACACACATATATATGCAAACACACATATATATATACACACAAACACAAATGTATACATATATATATATATATAAACAACACACATATATATATAAACATACACATACATATATGCACATATATACACATATATATTCATACATATACAACCACACATGCATACACATATATATATACACATATAAACACACATGTACAAACACACACATATATACATATATATATATATACATATATTTATACATGTACATACACATATACATACACATACACCAAACACACATGCATACAAATATATACCCATATATATACACAGACACACACACACACATACATATAAATATATACACACCACAAATATACACACAAATATCTACACACACATATATACACATAAACATCTATATATACACACACACATATATATGTACACACACACACAAACATATATAGATATACACACACACATATATATAGACATATATATATACACTCAAATACAAACACACATATATATACACATCTATTTATACACAATAACATATTTACATTCACAAATAGATATATGTACACACACGTATACACACATATATAAACACACACATATATATACAGATATATATGCACACACATATATATGTACACATATATCCACACAAACACATATGTATATACACACATATATAAACAATTATACACATTTATATATACATACATATATATATACATATATACATTCATATATATACAAAAGTTTATACATATAAACACAACTATATACATACATATATTCATATATATACATATACATAAACAAACACACGTGCATGCACACACACATATATATACACACGTATATACACATATATATATAAACAAATACACACATCTATATACATACATATATATATAAATGTATATACATATAAACACAACTATATACATACATATATTCATATATATATACATATACATAAACAAACACACATGCATGCACACACATATATATATATACAAAAATACACACACACATATATATACAAATGTACAAACAAATATATATACACACATGTACACACATATATATATATATATATACATAAATATATACATATATACACCCATATATATACATACACACATACATACACAAACACACATGCATACACACACATATATACACACATACATATATCTATACACATATATATACATGCACATATACACAATAAATACAGACACACAAAATACACACACACTCATTTATATGTGTACACACATATATAAACACACACATGTAAATAAACACCTATATATACACACACACCTTTTCATAGTTAAATATACACACATTTATTTATATTAATACATATATACATTTACATATATACACATGTACAAATATATATACACACATACATATATACACATACAAATTTACAAACAAATATATATACAC
>NC_091480.1:74908569-74916069 GCF_036971445.1 Narcine bancroftii | reverse complement strand
ATATATATACAAATATATATGTGTACACTCAAATATATAAACACACGCATATATATATATAGATACATATTTACAGATATATATTTATACACACAGTTATATACACACACATACATACACACACATAAACATATACAAACACACATATATATAAACTCATGCACATATACACATCCACACACACACATATATATATAAATATACAGACACATATATATGAGTACACATACATATACTCACATGTATATACACATATATAGATATACACAGATTTATATGCATACACATATATATGTATACGTATATATTTACACAAATACACACACAGATATACATCCATTCAATATAAACACACAATACACACACATATACACTCTCATACACACACAAATATATACACACATATATATTTATACTCACGAACACACATATACACACACATTCACACACACATACACAAACACATATATAAACAAACATATACATCAACACACATATATCAACACACATATTTAAACACACACACACACATATATATATACACACATATATATATATACACATATATATATACACACAAACATCTATACAAACTCACACATATATACACACATATCTATGTATACACACTCAGACATACATACACACACACATATATATACACAAATATATATGTGTACACACAAACATATATATATATATATATATATATACAAACATCCACATATACACACACATATATGCACACATGTGTATGTGTATACACACACAGTAACACACACATATATATAAACACATATATAAATACACACAAACACATATGTATACACACATATATAAACACACACGTATTATATATATAAACACACGCATATATATATATATATATACAGATACATGTTTATACACATACAGTTATATAAACACACACATAAATATATACAAACACTTCCATACACACATATATATAAACTCATGCACATTTACACATCCACACACATACACACACACATATATATATATATACATACACACACATATATAGACACAAACACATATATATGTGTACACACATATATACACACACATATATATATATACAGATATATATCAGCACATATATATATGTGTGTACATGCATATATATATATATATATATATATAGAAACACACATGTATACACAAGCCTATATATACAAATACATATACATTTACATATATATACAAACAAACACATATGTAGACACATACACACATACATACACAGATCTATTTATACACACTCACAGATATACATACACAAATATATGTATACACACACACACACATATATATATACAATAGATATATAGATGTGTGTGTAAATGTGTATATATATATACCAAATCATCCATACATACACACTCATATATATATATATATATATATATACACACACACAGTCATATACACACACACATATATATATATATAGAAATGTATAGAAACATATACACACATGAATATATACATATACACACACATATGTATACACACACACACACATATATATATATATATATATATATTCATGCACATATACACATCCACACATATATATACACAACCACACAGATATACACAATTATATATAAACACACACATATTTATACACATTCACACACACACAATATATATATATATATATATAAATATATATTTATATACACACACACACATATATATATATATATACACACCTATATATATTTATATACACACACACACATATATATATACACACCTACATATATATATACACACGCACACATATATACACACACTTATATATAAACACACACATCTATTTATGCACACTCACACATATACACACAAATAATTGTGTACACACACAAATATATATATATACACACTCACATCTATGTGTACATACACACACATATATATATTTTAATATAGATATATATGTGTGTGTACGCTCATATATATATTTACATTTACACATATATATGCAAACACACATACACAAATGTATACACATATATATAAACAACACACATATATAAACATACACATACATATATGCACATATATACACATATATATTCATACATATACAAACACTCATGCATACACATATAAGTACACATATATACACACATGTACAAACACACACACATATATATACATATATACATACATATATTCATACATGTACATACACATATACATACACATACACCAAACACACATGCATACAAATATATACCCATATATATATATATATATATATATATATACAGACACACACACACACATACATATAAATATATACACACATATATTTATACACACGTGTGTATGTGTGTGTGTGTGTATATATATATATATATATATACCACATATATACACACAAATATCTATACACACACACATATACACATAAACATCTATATATACACACACATATATATGTACACACACACACAAACATATATAGATACACACACACATATATATACACACTCAAATACAAACACACATATATATACACATCTATTTATACACAATAACATATATACATACACAATAGATATATGTACACACACGTATACATGCATATATAAACACACACACACATATATACAGATATATATGCACGCACATATATATGTACACATATATACACACAAACACATAAGTATATACACATATATATAATCAAATACACACATTTATATACATATATATATACATATACACACAAATATACATACATATATATACAAATGTATATACATATAAACACAACTATATACATACATATATTCATATATATACATATACATAAACAAACACACATGCATGCACACACACATATATATATCCAAAAATACACACACATATATATACAAATGTACACGCAAATATATACACACATGTATACACACACACATATATATACATACACACATACATACACAAACACACATGCATACACACATACATACACACACATAAACATATACAAACACACATGCATACAGACATATATATAAACTCATGCACATATGCACATCCACACACACATATATATATATACACAGACACATATATATGTGTACACACACATATACACACATGTATATACACATATATCGATATACACAGATATATATGCATAGTCATATATATGTACACATATATACACACACAAATATATACACACATATATATATATTTATACACACGAACACACATGTACACACACATTCACACACACACATGCACAAACACATATATAAACACACATATATATCAACACACACATATTTTAACACACACACATATATATACACACATATATATATACACATATATATACGCACAATCATCTATACAAACTCACACATATATACACATATCTATGCATACATACTCACACATACATACATACACACACACATATATATATACAAATATATATGTGTACACTCAAATATATATATATACACAAACATCCACATATACACACACACATATATGCACGCATATGTATGTGTATACACTCACAAACACACACAAACATATATACATATATATACAAATGTATATACATATAAACACAACTATATACATACATATATTCATATATATACATATACATAAACAAACACACATGCATGCACACACACATATATATATACGCATATATACACAAAAATACACACACAAATGTACACGCAAATATATACACACATGTATACACACACACATATATATATACATACGCACATACATACACAAACACACATGCATACACACATACATACACACATAAACATATACAAACACACATGCATACAGACATATATATAAACACATGCACATATACACATCCACACACACACATATATATATATACACACACACACACACACACATATATATATATATATACACAGACACATATATATGTGTACACACACATATATACACATATATAGATATACACAGATATATATGCATAGTCATATATATGTACACATATATACACACACAAATATATACACACATATATATATTTATACACATGAACACACATGTACACACACATTCACACACACACATACACACACATACACAAACACATATATAAACACACATATATATCAACACACATATTTAAACACACACACATATATATATACACATACTCATATATATATATATATATATATACGCACAATCATCTATACAAACTCACACATATATACACACACATCTATGCATACATACTCACACATACATACATACACACACACATATATATATACAAATATATATGTGTACACTCAAATATATATATATATATACACAAACATCCACATATACACACACATATATGCACACATATGTATGTGTATACACACACACAAACACACACAAACATATATATATATATATATACACACACACATATATATATAAATATACACAAACACATGGATATACACACACATATATAAACACACACACATATTTTTATATATAAACACACGCATATATATATATAGATACATATTTACAGATATATATTTATACACACAGTTATATACACACACACATACATACACACACATAAACATATACAGACACACATATATATAAACTCATGCACATATACACATCCACACACACACACACACACACACACACACATATATATATATATATATATATATATATATATAAAAATATACAGACACATATATATGAGTACACATACATATACTCACATGTATATACACATATATAGATATACACAGATATATTCTTCTTTGGCTTGGCTTCGCAGACGAAGATTTATGGAGGGGGTAAAAAGTCCACGTCAGCTGCAGGCTCGTTTGTGGCTGACAAGTCCGATGCGGGACAGGCAGACACGGTTGCAGCGGTTGCAGGGGAAAATCGGTTGGTTGTGGTTGGGTGTTGGGTTTTTCCTCCTTTGCCTTTTGTCAGTGAGGTGGGCTCTGCGGTCTTCTTCAAAGGAGGTTGCTGCCCGCCAAACTGTGAGGCGCCAAGATGCACGGTTTGAGGCGTTATCAGCCCACTGGCGGTGGTCAATGTGGCAGGCACCAAGAGATTTCTTTAGGCAGTCCTTGTACCTTTTCTTTGGTGCACCTCTGTCACGGTGGCCAGTGGAGAGCTCGCCATATAACACGATCTTGGGAAGGCGATGGTCCTCCATTCTGGAGACGTGACCCATCCAGCGCAGCTGGATCTTCAGCAGCGTGGACTCGATGCTGTCGACCTCTGCCATCTCGAGTACTTTGACGTTAGGGATGAAAGCGCTCCAATGGATGTTGAGGATGGAGCGGAGACAACGCTGGTGGAAGCGTTCTAGGAGCCGTAGGTGGTGCCGGTAGAGGACCCATGATTCGGAGCCGAACAGGAGTGTGGGTATGACAACGGCTCTGTATACGCTTATCTTTGTGAGGTTTTTCAGTTGGTTGTTTTTCCAGACTCTTTTGTGTAGTCTTCCAAAGGCGCTATTTGCCTTGGCGAGTCTGTTGTTTATCTCATTGTCGATCCTTGCATCTGATGAAATGGTGCAGCCGAGATAGGTAAACTGGTTGACCGTTTTGAGTTTTGTGTGCCCAATGGAGATGTGGGGGGGCTGGTAGTCATGGTGGGGAGCTGGCTGATGGAGGACCTCAGTTTTCTTCAGGCTGACTTCCAGGCCAAACAGATATATATGCATACACATATATATGTATACGTATATATTTACACAAATACACACACAGATATACATCCATTCAATATAAACACACAATACACACACATATACACTCTCATACACACACAATATACACACACAAATATATACACACATATATATTTATACTCACGAACACACATATACACACACACATTCACACACACACATACACAAACACATATATAAACAAACATATACATCAACACACATATATCAACACACATATTTAAACGCACACACATATATATATACACACATATATATATACACATATATATATATATACACACAAACATCTATACAAACTCACACATATATACACACATATCTATGTATACACACTCAGACATACATACACACACACACATATATATATACACAAATATATATGTGTACACACAAACATATATATATATATACAAACATCCACATATACACACACATATATGCACATATGTGTATGTGTATACACACACCGAAACACACACATATATAAACACATATATAAATACACACAAACACATATGTTTACACACATATATAAACACACACGTATTATATATATAAACACACACATATATATATATATACAGATACATATTTATACACACACAGTTATATACACACACACATAAATATATACAAACACTTGCATACACACATATATATAAACTCATGCACATTTACACATCCACTCACATATACACACACACACACACACATATATATATATATATATACATGCACACACATATATATAGACACAAACACATATATATGTGTACACACATATATACACACATATATATATACAGATATATATCAGCATATATATATATATGTATGTGTGTGTGTACATGCATATATATATATATAGAAACACACATGTATACACACGCCTATATATACAAATACATATACATTTACATATATAAGCACACATACATATATACACATATACATATACAAAGAAACATGGAAACACACACATACACACACATATATACACACAGACACATCTTTTTATACACACTCACACATTACACACATATATACACAAATAATATGTGTACGC
The DNA here is from genome assembly GCF_036971445.1 of Narcine bancroftii. NCBI lineage: Eukaryota > Metazoa > Chordata > Chondrichthyes > Torpediniformes > Narcinidae > Narcine > Narcine bancroftii. Next base: position 74,909,212 of record NC_091480.1, on the reverse strand, counting down.
ACATATATATATATATATTAATGCACATATACACACAATATACACACAATATACACACGCAAAACACACACACAATACACACACAATATACACACACAATATTTGCACACACAAACACACATATATATAAACACAAACATCCATATATACACACATATATATACAAAGAAAATCTATATATACACACACATACGCACACATATATACACACAAACATCTATATACATATATACAAAAACATATATACTCAAACATCTATATATACACACATACATATATATACACATACACATACATTTACAAGCACACAAACATGCATATATATACACACATATGTACACATGTATACATACACATATACATACATATATATGCATGTATATGTACACACATGCATATATATACATACACATATATACACAAACACACAAATATATGTTTATATATTTATGCACACACACATTTATGCACACACACACACATTTCTATATACACACATATTTACACACATATTTATATAAACACACTCATATCTATACACACATAAATAAACATATATATATATATATATATATATATATAGAAACACACATGTATACTCATACATATATACAAATGCACATACACATATATATACACATAC
>NC_091480.1:74878569-74901069 GCF_036971445.1 Narcine bancroftii | reverse complement strand
CGGTCTTCTTCAAAGGAGGCTGCTGCCCGCCAAACTGTGAGGCGCCAAGATGCACGGTTTGAGGCGTTATCAGCCCACTGGCGGTGGTCAATGTGGCAGGCACCAAGAGATTTCTTTAGGCAGTCCTTGTACCTTTTCTTTGGTGCACCTCTGTCACGGTGGCCAGTGGAGAGCTCGCCATATAATACGATCTTGGGAAGGCGATGGTCCTCCATTCTGGAGACGTGACCCATCCAGCGCAGCTGGATCTTCAGCAGCGTGGACTCGATGCTGTCGACCTCTGCCATCTCGAGTACCTCGACGTTAGGGGTGTGAGCGCTCCAATGGATGTTGAGGATGGAGCGGAGACAACGCTGGTGGAAGCGTTCTAGGAGCCGTAGGTGGTGCCGGTAGAGGACCCATGATTCGGAGCCGAACAGGAGTGTGGGTATGACAACGGCTCTGTATACGCTTATCTTTGTGAGGTTTTTCAGTTGGTTGTTTTTCCAGACTCTTTTGTGTAGTCTTCCAAAGGCGCTGTTTGCCTTGGCGAGTCTGTTGTCTATCTCATTGTCGATCCTTGCATCTGATGAAATGGTGCAGCCGAGATAGGTAAACTGGTTGACCGTTTTGAGTTTTGTGTGCCCGATGGAGATGTGGGGGGGCTGGTAGTCATGGTGGGGAGCTGGCTGATGGAGGACCTCAGTTTTCTTCAGGCTGACTTCCAGGCCAAACATTTTGGTAGTTTCCGCAAAGCAGGACGTCAAGCGCTGAAGAGCTGGCTCTGAATGGGTAACTAAAGCGGCATCATCTGCAAAGAGTAGTTCACGGACAAGTTTCTCTTGTGTCTTGGTGTGAGCTTGCAGGCGCCTCAGATTGAAGAGACTGCCATCCGTGCGGTACCGGATGTAAACACATACATATAAATATACACAGATACACACACATACATATATACACACACATATATTCATACACGTATATACACACACATCTATTTATACACACTCATACATACACACACATGCATAAATACACAAATATATGTGTACACACAAACATATATATATATACATTCATATATACACACAAACACACACATATATATAAACACATATATATGTATACACACACATACTCCCACATATATACACACAAACCCAGATACACATATACATGCACACATATACACACACACAAAAGCTCTATATACATGCATATATATATAAACATACATATATACATGCACATGTATATACACATATTCATACATATAAATACACATATACAGACACATACATATATAAACACACATGCATACACACATATACACACACATATATATATACAGACACATATATGTGCACACATGTATATATACACACATATTTATAGTTATATATACACTTACATACACATTTACTTATATACACACATATACATACATATACAAACATATATACACACAAATATACATATACATATAAAACACACATGCATACACACAAATACACACACATAGACGCAAATACACACACTAATATACACACAAACATATATATACATACACACATATATATACGCACATACATATATACACACAAACATCTGTATATACACAAATATATACACATTTATATACATAAACATCTATATACACACATATATAAATAGACACATACAGATATATATACAAACACACACATATATACACACATACATACACAGATCTATTTATACACACCCACACATATACATGCACAAATATATATGTGTACACACACACACACATATATATACACACACACACATACACCCACATATATACACACAAACTCATAGATACACATATACAAGCATACACACATACATACACAAAAGTTCTATATATACACACAAACACATGTATACATACACACATATATAAACAAACACAAACATATATACACATATATTTATATACACATATATACACACACACATATATACACACACATATATATACACACATACATATACACACAAGATTCTATGCACATATATATACACATACATACATATATAGAAATATATAGACATATTTCACACACACAAATATATACATAAACACACACATATGTATACACACACATATATATACTCATGCACATATACAAATCCACATATATACTCACAAACACACATATACACACACATATACAAATCCACACATATACAAACAAACACACAGTTATACACACACATAGATACACAAATAAATGTGTACACACACATATATATACACACACACACACACACACACATATATATATATATATACAAATACACACACATATATATAAACACACACATACACACACTTATATATAAACACACACATATATTAATACACACTCACACATTACACACATATATACACAAATAATATGTGTACGCACATATATATATATATTAATGCACATATACACACAATATACACACAATATACACACGCAAAACACACACACAATACACACACAATATACACACACAATATTTGCACACACAAACACACATATATATAAACACAAACATCCATATATACACACATATATATACAAAGAAAATCTATATATACACACACATACGCACACATATATACACACAAACATCTATATACATATATACAAAAACATATATACTCAAACATCTATATATACACACATACATATATATACACATACACATACATTTACAAGCACACAAACATGCATATATATACACACATATGTACACATGTATACATACACATATACATACATATATATGCATGTATATGTACACACATGCATATATATACATACACATATATACACAAACACACAAATATATGTTTATATATATGAACACACATTTATGCACACACACACACATTTCTATATACACACATATTTACACACATATTTATATAAACACACTCATATCTATACACACATAAATAAACATATATATATATAGAAACACACATGTATACTCATACATATATACAAATGCACATACACATATATATACACATACAGACTCAAAATATGTGCACATGTATTTGTGTATACACACACACACACACACACACATATATATATATATATATACACCCATATATACAGACAAACATCCACATATACACACACATATATATACACACATGTGTACATACACATATATAAATACACACAAACACACATGCATACACACATATATTTACGCATATATATAAACACACACAAATACACACATTTATGTTTATATATCAACACACATTTATACACACACATATTTATACAAACACACACATATATACAAACATATATATAACAAATGCACATAAACCCATATATATATATATATATATATATAAACAGACACAAAATATGCGCGCACATAAATGTGTACACACACATAATTACACACATATATATATATACAAAAACATATTCATAGTTATATATACATATATATTTATGTATATACACACATAGATACATATACATGTACATACATATGTACACACACATGCATACACACAAACAATACACATTCATACACACACATATACACACATATATATACATATAAATACACACACATATATATACACACACACATATATATATACATATATATACACCACATATATACACCAAAACATCTATATATACACAAACATATACACATACATGTATATATACAGACAAACATCTATATAAACACACACATATATAAATATATATACAGACACAAAAACACACACACACACACATATATATATATATATACATATATACAAATACATATATATATATATACATATATACAAATACATATATATATATACACACAGATAAATTTATACACAATCACACATATACATACAATATATATGTGTACACATACATATATAGACACATATATACACACATATAGACACACTATCATCCACATATACACACATATATATAAACACATATATATACACACATATTTATAGACACACACATATATATGCACACACACAATTTTGTACACACATAAAAACACACAATCATCTATATATACACATATAGACACATATATACACACATATATATACACAAATTCTTACACACATATAAACACACAAACATCTATATATACACATATATATATATACACACACATGCTCACTCATATACACACATACACATATATACACACACACATTTAAACACACACACATATATATATATATATACACACATATATATATATATATACACACACACAAACATCCATACAAACTCACACATATATACATGCATCTATTTATACACACACATATATATACAAATGTGTATACAAAAACATATATATATAGACACAAATATCCACATATACACACACATATAAACACACATATATATGTGTACACACACACACATATATATATATATATATATATATATATATATATATTTATACACACACATATATAAATACACAAACACATATGTACACACACATATTATTATATATACACACATATATATACATACATATTTATACACACAGTTATGTAGATATATATATACAAACATACATACACACATACATATACACATATACATACACACAAACATATACAAATACACATGCATACACACTTATATATAAACTCATGCACCTATAAACATGCACACACATATATACATATATATATATGTTTGTAAGTATATGTATATATATACACATATATATATATAAATACAGACACATATATATGTGTACACATATATATATATACACACACAAAATAAAAAAACATGCACAGACAATACACACACACAATATATACACAAACAATATAAACAAACACAATATGCAAACACATAATATACACACATGTATATATATACACACACACATATACATTAATGCATATATACACAATATATACAGACACGCAATATACAGACACAATACACATACAAACAATACACACGCATACACATGCACTATACATAACCACAATACACACAGATATACACACACAAACACACATGCATACACACATATATACACATATACATATATACATATATATATATATATTTATATTTATATATATATATTTACACACATACACACACATATATACACACAAACATCTATATATATATAAATATAAACACACATATATATACATGAACACTATATATACACACATGCATATGTATATACACACATACACACATTTATACTTGAACACATATTTATATACATACATACACACTCAAATATATATTCACAAATAAATGTGTACACACTCAAATATATACACACTCACATCTATATGTGTACACACACATATAAATATAAATATAGATATATATGTCTATGCTCATATATATATTTGCATACATATATACACACACATATATACACACACAAACACACATGCATACACACATATATACACACATGCATATATATAAACACACACACATATATACACAAGCACACACATATATGTTTATATATATCAACACACGTTTATACACACTCATTTATATATACACATATTTATATAAACACACACATATATACAAACATATATATAACAAATGCACATACACACACATATATATATATACAAACAGACACAAAATATGCGCACACATAAATGTGTACACACACATATATACACACACGATTATATACACACATATTCATAGTTATATATACATATATATATATTTATGTATATACATACATATAGATACACATAAATACATATACATACATATATACACACATACATATATACACAGATACATATACAAACACACATGCATACACACACATATATACACAAACACATATATATACACATATAAATACACACACATATATATATATACATACATATATACAAACAAACATCTATATATACACAAACATATACACATATATGTATATATACAGACAAACATCTATATAAACACACACATATATATACAGACACACACACATATATGTACAAATACATATATATATATACAGATCTATTTATACACACTCACACATATACATACAAAAATATATTTGTGTACACATACATATATAGACATATATATATACATATATACACACTATCATCCACATATACACACATATATAAACACATTTTTATAGACACACACATTCTTACACACATATAAACACACAAACATCTATATATACACATATATACACATATATACGGACACACACATATATACACACAAATTCTTTGACACATATAAACACACAAACATCTATATATACACACATATATACACATATATATACACAAATAAATGTGTATACACACTCATATATAAACACACACATATATTTTTATATGTACACTCACGCATATATATAAATACATATTTATAAACACATAGTTATGTACACACATATATATATACATACATACACACATATAAACATATACAAACACACATGCATACACACTTATATACAAACTCATGCACCTATATACATCCACACATATACACATACACACACACACACACATATATATATACACACACACACACATATATATATATACAGACACATATATATGTGTACACACACACACACATATATATATATATATACACACACACAAAATAAAAACATACACACACAATGCACACACACAATATATACCCAAACAATATAAACAAATGCAATATGCACACACATAATACACACACACACACACACACATATATATATATAAATGCATATATACACACAATATATACAGACACACAATATACACACACAATACACATACATACAATATTTGCACACACAAACAATACACATGCATACACATGCACAATATATACACACAATACACACATATACACACAAATATACACACAAACACACACACAAATATATACACACACATATATATATACACATACATATATATATATATTTACACACATACACACACAAATATACACACAAACATCTATATATACACACACAAATATATACACACATATATACAAACATCTATATATACACACAAATATTTACACAGACATATACAAACATCTATATATACATATATACATATAAACACACACACATATATATACACAAACACTATATATACACTCACACGCATATATATACACACACATACACACATTTATATTGAACACATTTATATACACACATACACACTCAAATGTATATTCACAAATAAATGTGTACACACTCAAATATATACACACTCACATCTATATGTGTACACACACATATAAATATAAATACAGATATATATGTCAATGCTCATATATATATTTGCATACATATATACACACACATACAAACACATATGTATACACACATATAAACAAACACACATATATATGCACACATATTTATATGTACACACATATACATATATATACATATATATACATATATACACACATATATTCATACACACACATACACAAACACACATGCATACACACACATATATATACACAAATATATACACATACATATGAATATACACACATACCCACACACATATATATACACACTAACATCTATACATACACATTTAAACACATATATATGTATACACACACACACATATACACACACATATAAATACACACAAACAAATAAGTACACACACAAAATGAAAACACATACACACAATTTATACACACATAATATACACACTCACTCATATATATATATATATATATATACACACACACACATATATATATTTATACACACACCCACATATATATATATATATACACACACACATGCACATATGCACAATATATACAGACACACAAACAATACACATGCATACACATACACAATACATACACACAATACATACACACAATACACACACAATACACACACATATACACACACAGATATACATACACAAACACACACATATATATACAAAAACATTTATATACACACATATATATATACACAAACATACATATCTATACATATATGCACACACACATATATACACACACATACACCCACATATATACACACAAACTCATAGATATACATATACATAAATACACACATAAATACACACAAAAGCTCTATATATACACACACATATATATATACACACAAACACATGTGTATACATGCACATATATATATATATATACACACACATATATACGCACATACATATATACACACACATATCTACATATATACACACATATATACATACATATGCAAACACATACATACACACACATGCATACACATATATATATGCACAAATATATTTTTTTCTTCTTTGGCTTGGCTTCGCGGACGAAGATTTATGGAGGGGGTAAAAAAGTCCACGTCAGCTGCAGGCTCGTTTGTGGCTGACCAGTCCGATGCAGGACAGGCAGACACGATTGCAGCGGTTGCAAGGGAAAATTGGTTGGTTGGGGTTGGGTGTTGGGTTTTTCCTCCTTTGCCTTTTGTCAGTGAGGTGGGCTCTGCGGTCTTCTTCAAAGGAGGCTGCTGCCCGCCAAACTGTGAGGCGCCAAGATGCACGGTTTGAGGCGTTATCAGCCCACTGGCGGTGGTCAATGTGGCAGGCACCAAGAGATTTCTTTAGGCAGTCCTTGTACCTTTTCTTTGGTGCACCTCTGTCACGGTGGCCAGTGGAGAGCTCGCCATATAATACGATCTTGGGAAGGCGATGGTCCTCCATTCTGGAGACGTGACCCATCCAGCGCAGCTGGATCTTCAGCAGCGTGGACTCGATGCTGTCGACCTCTGCCATCTCGAGTACCTCGACGTTAGGGGTGTGAGCGCTCCAATGGATGTTGAGGATGGAGCGGAGACAACGCTGGTGGAAGCGTTCTAGGAGCCGTAGGTGGTGCCGGTAGAGGACCCATGATTCGGAGCCGAACAGGAGTGTGGGTATGACAACGGCTCTGTATACGCTTATCTTTGTGAGGTTTTTCAGTTGGTTGTTTTTCCAGACTCTTTTGTGTAGTCTTCCAAAGGCGCTATTTGCCTTGCCGAGTCTGTTGTCTATCTCATTGTCGATCCTTGCATCTGATGAAATGGTGCAGCCGAGATAGGTAAACTGGTTGACCGTTTTGAGTTTTGTGTGCCCGATGGAGATGTGGGGGGGCTGGTAGTCATGGTGGGGAGCTGGCTGATGGAGGACCTCAGTTTTCTTCAGGCTGACTTCCAGGCCAAACATTTTGGCAGTTTCCGCAAAGCAGGACGTCAAGCGCTGAAGAGCTGGCTCTGAATGGGCAACTAAAGCGGCATCATCTGCAAAGAGTAGTTCACGGACAAGTTTCTCTTGTGTCTTGGTGTGAGCTTGCAGGCGCCTCAGATTGAAGAGACTGCCATCCGTGCGGTACCGGATGTAAACACATACATATAAATATACACAGATACACACACATACATATATACACACACATATATTCATACACGTATATACACACACATCTATTTATACACACTCATACATACACACACATGCATAAATACACAAATATATGTGTACACACAAACATATATATATATATACATTCATATATACACACAAACACACACATATATATAAACACATATATATGTATACACACACATACTCCCACATATATACACACAAACCCAGATACACATATACATGCACACATATACACACACACAAAAGCTCTATATACATGCATATATATATAAACATACATATATACATGCACATGTATATACACATATTCATACATATAAATACACATATACAGACACATACATATATAAACACACATGCATACACACATATACACACACATATATATATACAGACACATATATGTGCACACATGTATATATACACACATATTTATAGTTATATATACACTTACATACACATTTACTTATATACACACATATACATACATATACAAACATATATACACACAAATATACATATACATATAAAACACACATGCATACACACAAATACACACACATAGACGCAAATACACACACTAATATACACACAAACATATATATACATACACACATATATATACGCACATACATATATACACACAAACATCTGTATATACACAAATATATACACATTTATATACATAAACATCTATATACACACATATATAAATAGACACATACAGATATATATACAAACACACACATATATACACACATACATACACAGATCTATTTATACACACCCACACATATACATGCACAAATATATATGTGTACACACACACACACATATATATACACACACACACATACACCCACATATATACACACAAACTCATAGATACACATATACAAGCATACACACATACATACACAAAAGTTCTATATATACACACAAACACATGTATACATACACACATATATAAACAAACACAAACATATATACACATATATTTATATACACATATATACACACACACATATATACACACACATATATATACACACATACATATACACACAAGATTCTATGCACATATATATACACATACATACATATATAGAAATATATAGACATATTTCACACACACAAATATATACATAAACACACACATATGTATACACACACATATATATACTCATGCACATATACAAATCCACATATATACTCACAAACACACATATACACACACATATACAAATCCACACATATACAAACAAACACACAGTTATACACACACATAGATACACAAATAAATGTGTACACACACATATATATACACACACACACACACACACACATATATATATATATACAAATACACACACATATATATAAACACACACATACACACACTTATATATAAACACACACATATATTAATACACACTCACACATTACACACATATATACACAAATAATATGTGTACGCACATATATATATATATTAATGCACATATACACACAATATACACACAATATACACACGCAAAACACACACACAATACACACACAATATACACACACAATATTTGCACACACAAACACACATATATATAAACACAAACATCCATATATACACACATATATATACAAAGAAAATCTATATATACACACACATACGCACACATATATACACACAAACATCTATATACATATATACAAAAACATATATACTCAAACATCTATATATACACACATACATATATATACACATACACATACATTTACAAGCACACAAACATGCATATATATACACACATATGTACACATGTATACATACACATATACATACATATATATGCATGTATATGTACACACATGCATATATATACATACACATATATACACAAACACACAAATATATGTTTATATATATGAACACACATTTATGCACACACACACACATTTCTATATACACACATATTTACACACATATTTATATAAACACACTCATATCTATACACACATAAATAAACATATATATATATAGAAACACACATGTATACTCATACATATATACAAATGCACATACACATATATATACACATACAGACTCAAAATATGTGCACATGTATTTGTGTATACACACACACACACACACACACATATATATATATATACACCCATATATACAGACAAACATCCACATATACACACACATATATATACACACATGTGTACATACACATATATAAATACACACAAACACACATGCATACACACATATATTTACGCATATATATAAACACACACAAATACACACATTTATGTTTATATATCAACACACATTTATACACACACATATTTATACAAACACACACATATATACAAACATATATATAACAAATGCACATAAACCCATATATATATATATATATATATATATATATAAACAGACACAAAATATGCGCGCACATAAATGTGTACACACACATAATTACACACATATATATATATACAAAAACATATTCATAGTTATATATACATATATATTTATGTATATACACACATAGATACATATACATGTACATACATATGTACACACACATGCATACACACAAACAATACACATTCATACACACACATATACACACATATATATACATATAAATACACACACATATATATACACACACACACATATATATATACATATATATATACACCACATATATACACCAAAACATCTATATATACACAAACATATACACATACATGTATGTATACAGACAAACATCTATATAAACACACACATATATAAATATATATACAGACACAAAAACACACACACACACATATATATATATATACATATATACAAATACATATATATATATATACATATATACAAATACATATATATATATATACACACAGATAAATTTATACACAATCACACATATACATACAATATATATGTGTACACATACATATATAGACACATATATACACACATATAGACACACTATCATCCACATATACACACATATATATAAACACATATATATACACACATATTTATAGACACACACATATATATGCACACACACAATTTTGTACACACATAAAAACACACAATCATCTATATATACACATATAGACACATATATACACACATATATATACACAAATTCTTACACACATATAAACACACAAACATCTATATATACACATATATATATATACACACACATGCTCACTCATATACACACATACACATATATACACACACACATTTAAACACACACATATATATATATATATATACACACATATATATATATATATATATATATACACACACACAAACATCCATACAAACTCACACATATATACATGCATCTATTTATACACACACATATATATACAAATGTGTATACAAAAACATATATATATAGACACAAATATCCACATATACACACACATATAAACACACATATATATGTGTACTCACACACACACACATATATATATATATATATATATATATATTTATACACACACATATATAAATACACAAACACATATGTACACACACATATTATTATATATACACACATATATATACATACATATTTATACACACAGTTATGTAGATATATATATACAAACATACATACACACATACATATACACATATACATACACACAAACATATACAAATACACATGCATACACACTTATATATAAACTCATGCACCTATAAACATGCACACACATATATACATATATATATGTTTGTAAGTATATGTATATATATATATACACATATATATATATAAATACAGACACATATATATGTGTACACATATATATATATACACACACAAAATAAAAAACATGCACAGACAATACACACACACAATATATACACAAACAATATAAACAAACACAATATGCAAACACATAATATACACACATGTATATATATACACACACACATATACATTAATGCATATATACACAATATATACAGACACGCAATATACAGACACAATACACATACAAACAATACACACGCATACACATGCACTATACATAACCACAATACACACAGATATACACACACAAACACACATGCATACACACATATATACACATATACATATATACATATATATATATATATTTATATTTATATTTATATATATATATTTACACACATACACACACATATATACACACAAACATCTATATATATATAAATATAAACACACATATATATACATGAACACTATATATACACACATGCATATGTATATACACACATACACACATTTATACTTGAACACATATTTATATACATACATACACACTCAAATATATATTCACAAATAAATGTGTACACACTCAAATATATACACACTCACATCTATATGTGTACACACACATATAAATATAAATATAGATATATATGTCTATGCTCATATATATATTTGCATACATATATACACACACATATATACACACACAAACACACATGCATACACACATATATACACACATGCATATATATAAACACACACACATATATACACAAGCACACACATATATGTTTATATATATCAACACACGTTTATACACACTCATTTATATATACACATATTTATATAAACACACACATATATACAAACATATATATAACAAATGCACATACACACACATATATATATATACAAACAGACACAAAATATGCGCACACATAAATGTGTACACACACATATATACACACACGATTATATACACACATATTCATAGTTATATATACATATATATATATTTATGTATATACATACATATAGATACACATAAATACATATACATACATATATACACACATACATATATACACAGATACATATACAAACACACATGCATACACACACATATATACACAAACACATATATATACACATATAAATACACACACATATATATATACATACATATATACAAACAAACATCTATATATACACAAACATATACACATATGTGTATATATACAGACAAACATCTATATAAACACACACATATATATACAGACACACACACATATATGTACAAATACATATATATATATACAGATCTATTTATACACACTCACACATATACATACAAAAATATATTTGTGTACACATACATATATAGACATATATATATACATATATACACACTATCATCCACATATACACACATATATAAACACATTTTTATAGACACACACATTCTTACACACATATAAACACACAAACATCTATATATACACATATATACACATATATACGGACACACACATATATACACACAAATTCTTTGACACATATAAACACACAAACATCTATATATACAAACATATATACACATATATATACACAAATAAATGTGTATACACACTCATATATAAACACACACATATATTTTTATATGTACACTCACGCATATATATAAATACATATTTATAAACACATAGTTATGTACACACATATATATATACATACATACACACATATAAACATATACAAACACACATGCATACACACTTATATACAAACTCATGCACCTATATACATCCACACATATACACATACACACACACACACATATATATATACACACACACACACATATATATATATACAGACACATATATATGTGTACACACACACACACATATATATATATATACACACACACAAAATAAAAACATACACACACAATGCACACACACAATATATACCCAAACAATATAAACAAATGCAATATGCACACACATAATACACACACACACACACACACACATATATATATATAAATGCATATATACACACAATATATACAGACACACAATATACACACACAATACACATACATACAATATTTGCACACACAAACAATACACATGCATACACATGCACAATATATACACACAATACACACATATACACACAAATATACACACAAACACACACACAAATATATACACACACATATATATATACACATACATATATATATATATTTACACACATACACACACAAATATACACACAAACATCTATATATACACACACAAATATATACACACATATATACAAACATCTATATATACACACAAATATTTACACAGACATATACAAACATCTATATATACATATATACATATAAACACACACACATATATATACACAAACACTATATATACACTCACACGCATATATATACACACACATACACACATTTATATTGAACACATTTATATACACACATACACACTCAAATGTATATTCACAAATAAATGTGTACACACTCAAATATATACACACTCACATCTATATGTGTACACACACATATAAATATAAATACAGATATATATGTCAATGCTCATATATATATATTTGCATACATATATACACACACATACAAACACATATGTATACACACATATAAACAAACACACATATATATGCACACATATTTATATATACACACATATACATATATATACATATATATACATATATACACACATATATTCATACACACACATACACAAACACACATGCATACACACACATATATATACACAAATATATACACATACATATGAATATACACACATACCCACACACATATATACACACTAACATCTATACATACACATTTAAACACATATATATGTATACACACACACACATATACACACACATATAAATACACACAAACAAATAAGTACACACACAAAATGAAAACACATACACACAATTTATACACACATAATATACACACTCACTCATATATATATATATATATACACACACACATATATATATTTATACACACACCCACATATATATATATACACACACACATGCACATATGCACAATATATACAGACACACAAACAATACACATGCATACACATACAGAATACATACACACAATACATACACACAATACACACACAATACACACACATATACACACACAGATATACATACACAAACACACACATATATATACAAAAACATTTATATACACACATATATATATACACAAACATACATATCTATACATATATGCACACACACACATATATACACACACATACACCCACATATATACACACAAACTCATAGATATACATATACATAAATACACACATAAATACACACAAAAGCTCTATATATACACACACATATATATATACACACAAACACATGTGTATACATGCACATATATATATATATACACACACATATATACGCACATACATATATACACACACATATCTACATATATACACACATATATACATACATATGCAAACACATACATACACACACATGCATACACATATATTTATGCACAAATATATTTTTTTCTTCTTTGGCTTGGCTTCGCGGACGAAGATTTATGGAGGGGGTAAAAAAGTCCACGTCAGCTGCAGGCTCGTTTGTGGCTGACCAGTCCGATGCAGGACAGGCAGACACGATTGCAGCGGTTGCAAGGGAAAATTGGTTGGTTGGGGTTGGGTGTTGGGTTTTTCCTCCTTTGCCTTTTGTCAGTGAGGTGGGCTCTGCGGTCTTCTTCAAAGGAGGCTGCTGCCCGCCAAACTGTGAGGCGCCAAGATGCACGGTTTGAGGCGTTATCAGCCCACTGGCGGTGGTCAATGTGGCAGGCACCAAGAGATTTCTTTAGGCAGTCCTTGTACCTTTTCTTTGGTGCACCTCTGTCACGGTGGCCAGTGGAGAGCTCGCCATATAATACGATCTTGGGAAGGCGATGGTCCTCCATTCTGGAGACGTGACCCATCCAGCGCAGCTGGATCTTCAGCAGCGTGGACTCGATGCTGTCGACCTCTGCCATCTCGAGTACCTCGACGTTAGGGGTGTGAGCGCTCCAATGGATGTTGAGGATGGAGCGGAGACAACGCTGGTGGAAGCGTTCTAGGAGCCGTAGGTGGTGCCGGTAGAGGACCCATGATTCGGAGCCGAACAGGAGTGTGGGTATGACAACGGCTCTGTATACGCTTATCTTTGTGAGGTTTTTCAGTTGGTTGTTTTTCCAGACTCTTTTGTGTAGTCTTCCAAAGGCGCTATTTGCCTTGCCGAGTCTGTTGTCTATCTCATTGTCGATCCTTGCATCTGATGAAATGGTGCAGCCGAGATAGGTAAACTGGTTGACCGTTTTGAGTTTTGTGTGCCCGATGGAGATGTGGGGGGGCTGGTAGTCATGGTGGGGAGCTGGCTGATGGAGGACCTCAGTTTTCTTCAGGCTGACTTCCAGGCCAAACATTTTGGCAGTTTCCGCAAAGCAGGACGTCAAGCGCTGAAGAGCTGGCTCTGAATGGGCAACTAAAGCGGCATCATCTGCAAAGAGTAGTTCACGGACAAGTTTCTCTTGTGTCTTGGTGTGAGCTTGCAGGCGCCTCAGATTGAAGAGACTGCCATCCGTGCGGTACCGGATGTAAACACATACATATAAATATACACAGATACACACACATACATATATACACACACATATATTCATACACGTATATACACACACATCTATTTATACACACTCATACATACACACACATGCATAAATACACAAATATATGTGTACACACAAACATATATATATATATACATTCATATATACACACAAACACACACATATATATAAACACATATATATGTATACACACACATACTCCCACATATATACACACAAACCCAGATACACATATACATGCACACATATACACACACACAAAAGCTCTATATACATGCATATATATATAAACATACATATATACATGCACATGTATATACACATATTCATACCTATAAATACACATATACAGACACATACATATATAAACACACATGCATACACACATATACACACACATATATATATACAGACACATATATGTGCACACATGTATATATACACACATATTTATAGTTATATATACACTTACATACACATTTACTTATATACACACATATACATACATATACAAACATATATACACACAAATATACATATACATATAAAACACACATGCATACACACAAATACACACACATAGATGCAAATACACACACTAATATACACACAAACATATATATACATACACACATATATATACGCACATACATATATACACACAAACATCTGTATATACACAAATATATACACATTTATATACATAAACATCTATATACACACATATATAAATAGACACATACAGATATATATACAAACACACACATATATACACACATACATACACAGATCTATTTATACACACCCACACATATACATGCACAAATATATATGTGTACACACACACACACATATATATACACACACACACATACACCCACATATATACACACAAACTCATAGATACACATATACAAGCATACACACATACATACACAAAAGTTCTATATATACACACAAACACATGTATACATACACACATATATAAACAAACACAAACATATATACACATATATTTATATACACATATATACACACACACATATATACACACACATATATATACACACATACATATACACACAAGATTCTATGCACATATATATACACATACATACATATATAGAAATATATAGACATATTTCACACACACAAATATATACATAAACACACACATATGTATACACACACATATATATATACTCATGCACATATACAAATCCACATATATACTCACAAACACACATATACACACACATATACAAATCCACACATATACAAACAAACACACAGTTATACACACACATAGATACACAAATAAATGTGTACACACACATATATATACACACACACACACACACATATATATATATATATATACAACCACATGTATACACACACATATATAAACAAACTCAGATATATACACACACACATAAATAAATATTTACATATACATGCACATATACATACACAAATACATACACAAACACACATATATATCTATATACACACACATATACACACATCTACACACATATATACAAACACATTTATCTATACACATATATTTATACACACATATGTGTGTGTATATATATATACCACAAATAGAGACACAAACATCTATATACACACACATATATACATACAAACATATATATATATATATATATATATATATATTCACACACATATTTTTATATTCATACTCACATACAAACGCATATTTATACACACTCACACATACTTATGTCTACATATATATATATATTCATACACACACACATATATATACACACTATCATCCACATATACACACACATATATATACACACATAGTTATATACACACACATATATATATATATATATATATATATATATATATACACAAATACATACACACAGATAAACACACAAATATCTATATATACACACACATACTCAAATATACACACACATGCACACATATACACACACATATATACACACATATATATCAACACACATATACACACACAAACACACATATATACACACATATATATTTACACACAAACATCTGTACAAACTCAAACATATACACACATCTATATACAGTCACACATACATACACACAAATATATATGTATACACACTAACATATATACATACACAAATAGATATGTGTACACACAAATATATAAACACTCATATATACAGATATATATGCACACACATTTTTATGTACTCATATATATAAACACACACATATGTATATACACACATCTATATATACATTTTTCACACACTTATTTATAGTTATAAATATATATATACACACACACACACACACACACACACACACATATATATATATATATATACACATTTACATATATACACACATGTACATACATATATACACACATACATATATACAAATTCTTCTTTATTTGGCTTGGCTTCGCGGACGAAGATTTATGGAGGGGGTAAAAGTCCACGTCAGCTGCAGCCTCGTTTGTGGCTGACAAGTCCGATGCGGGACAGGCAGACACGGTTGCAGTGGCTGCAGGGGAAAATTGGTTGGTTGGGGTTGGGTGTTGGGTTTTTCCTCCTTTGCCTTTTGTCAGTGAGGTGGGCTCTGTGGTCTTCTTCAAAGGAGGTTGCTGCCCGCCAAACTGTGAGGCGCCAAGATGCACGGTTTGAGGCGATATCAGCCCACTGGCGGTGGTCAATGTGGCAGGCACCAAGAGATTTCTTTAGGCAGTCCTTGTACCTTTTCTTTGTTGCACCTCTGTCACGGTGGCCACTGGAGAGCTCGCCATATAACACGATCTTGGGAAGGCGATGGTCCTCCATTCTGGAGACATGACCCACCCAGCGCAGCTGGATCTTCAGCAGCGTGGACTCGATGCTGTCGACCTCTGCCATCTCGTGTACTTCGACGTTAGGGATGAAAGCGCTCCAATGGATGTTGAGGATGGAGCGGAGACAACGCTGGTGGAAGTGTTCTAGGAGCCGTAGGTGATGCCGGTAGAAGACCCATGATTCGGAGCCGAACAGGAGTGTGGGTATGACAACGGCTCTGTATACGCTAATCTTTGTGAGGTTTTACAGTTGGTTGTTTTTTCAGACTCTTTTGTGTAGTCTTCCAAAGGCGCTATTTGCCTTGGCGAGTCTGTTGTTTATCTCATTGTCGATCCTTGCATCTGATGAAATGGTGCAGCCGAGATAGGTAAACAGGTTGACCGTTTTGAGTTTTGTGTGCCCGATGGAAATGTGGGGGGGCTGGTAGTCATGGTGGGGAGCTGGCTGATGGAAGACCTCAGTTTGCTTCAGGCTGACTTCCAGGCCAAACATTTTGGCAGTTTCCGCAAAGCAGGACGTCAAGCGCTGAAGATCTGGCTCTGAATGGGCAACTAAAGTGGCATCGTCTGCAAAGATTAGTTCACGGACTAGTTTCTCTTGTGTCTTGGTGTGAGCTTGCAGGCGCCTCAGATTGAAGAGACTGCCATCCGTGTGGTACCAGATGTAAACAGCGTCTTCACTGTTGAGGTCTTTCATGGCTTGGTTCAGCATCATGCTGAAGAAGATTGAAAAGAGGGTTGGTGCTAGAACACAGCCTTGCTTCACGCCATTGTTAATGGAGAAAGGTTCAGAGAGCTCATTGCTGTATCTCACCCGACCTTGTTGGTTTTCGTGCAGTTGGATAATCATGTTGAGGAACTTTGGGGGACATCCGATGCGCTCTAGTATTTGCCAAAGCCCTTTCCTGCTCACGGTGTCGAAGGCTTTGGTGAGGTCAACAAAGGTGATGTAGAGTCCTTTGTTTTGTTCTCTGCACTTTTCTTGGAGCTGTCTGAGGGCAAAGACCATGTCAGTAGTTCCTCTGTTTGCGCGAAAGCCGCACTGTGATTCTGGGAGAATATTCTCGGCGATACTAGGTATTATTCTATTTAGTAGAATCTTAGCGAAGATTTTGCCTGCAATGGAGAGCAGCGTGATTCCCCTGTAGTTTGAGCAGTCTGATTTCTCGCCTTTGTTTTTGTACAGGGTGATGATGGTGGTATCACGAAGGTCCTGAGGCAGTTTTCCTTGGTCCCAACAAAGCTTGAAAAACTCATGCAGTTTGGCATGCAGGGTTTTGCCGCCAGCCTTCCAGACCTCTGGGGGGATTCCGTCCATACCTGCTGCTTTGCCACTTTTCAGTTGTTCGATTGCATTATATGTCTCATCCTGGGTGAGGACCTCATACAGCGCTAGCCTTAGGGGCTGTTGAGGGAGCTGGAGCAGGGCAGAATCTTGGACTGAGCGGTTGGCACTGAAAAGAGATTGAAAGTGTTCTGACCATCGGTTGAGGATGGAGATCTTGTCGCTGAGGAAGACTTTGCCGTCTGAGCTGCGCAGCGGGCTTTGGACTTGGGGTGAGGGGCCGTACACAGCCTTTAGAGCCTCGTAGAAACCCCT
>NC_091480.1:74868569-74873569 GCF_036971445.1 Narcine bancroftii | reverse complement strand
GGGGAGCTGGCTGATGGAGGACATCAGTTTTCTTCAGGCTGACTTCCAGGCCAAACATTTTGGCAGTTTTCGCAAAACAGGACGTCAAGCGCTGAAGAGCTGGCTCTGAATGGGCAACTAAAGTGGCATCGTCTGCAAAGAGTAGTTCACGGACAAGTTGCTCTTGTGTCTTGGAGTGAGCTTGCAGGCGCCTCAGATTGAAAAGACTGCCATCCGTGCGGTACCGGATGTAAACAGCGTCTTCATTGTTGAGGTCTTTCATGGCTTGTTTCAGCATCATGCTGAAGAAGATAGTAAAGAGGGTTGGTGCGAGGCCGCAGCCTTGCTTCACGCCGTTGTCAATGGAGAAGGGTTCGGAGAGCTCATTGCTGTATCTGATCCGACCTTGTTGGTTTTCGTGCAGTTGGATAAACATGTTGAAGAACTTTGGGGGACATCCGAGGCGCTCTAGTATTTGCCAAAGCCCTTTCCTGCTCACGGTGTCGAAGGCTTTGGTGAGGTCAACAAAAGTGATGTAGAGTCCTTTGTTTTGTTCTCTGCACTTTTCTTGGAGCTGTCTGAGGGCAAAGACCATGTCAGTAGTTCCTCTGTTTGCGCGAAAGCCACACTGTGATTCTGGGAGAACATTTTCAGCGACACTAGGTATTATTCTATTTAGGAGAATCCTAGCGAAGATTTTGCCTGCAATGGAGAGCAGCGTGATTCCCCTGCAGTTTGAGCAGTCTGATTTCTCGCCTTTGTTTTTGTACAGGGTGATGATGATGGCATCACGAAGGTCCTGAGGCAGCTTTCCTTGGTCCCAGCAGAGCTTGAAAAACTCATGCAGTTTGGCATGCAGAGTTTTGCCGCCAGCCTTCCAGACCTCTGGGGGGATTCCATCCATACCTGCTGCTTTGCCACTTATCAGTTGTTAAATTGCCTTATACGTCTCTTCCCGGGTGAGGACCTCATCCAGCTCTAGCCTTAAGGGCTGTTGAGGGAGCTGGAGCAGGGCGTATTCTTGGACTGAGAAGTTGGCACTGAAAAGAGATTGGAAGTGTTCTGACCATCGATTGAGGATGGAGATCCACTTCCTGGACTACATTCTGGTGCGAGAAAGTGACAAACGAGATGTGCTCCACACCAGGGTCATGCCCAGCGCGGAATGCCACACTGACCACCAGCTTGTTCGCTGCAAGCTCAACCTTCACTTCAAGCCAAAGCCCAGGAACAATAAAGCCCCCAGAAAGAGGTTCAATGTTGGAAACCTGCAGTCAGATGTCGTGAGAGGAAACTTCCAGGTAAACCTCCAAGCAAGGCTCGAGGATGCAAACTGCCTCACGGACACGTCTCCTGAAACCCTCTGGGATCAGCTTAAAATGGCCATACTGCAATCCACTGTAGAGGTACTGGGCTTCTCTTCCAGGAAAAACAAGGACTGGTTTGACGAAAACAACCAGGAAATCCAGGAGCTACTGGCAAAGAAGCGATCTGCCCACCAGGCTCACCTTGCAAAGCCTTCCTGGCCAGAGAAAAAACGAGCCTTCCGTCTCACATGCAGCCACCTTCAGCGCAAACTCCAGGAGATCCAAAATGAGTGGTGAACTAGCCTCGCCAAACGAACCCAGCTTAGCGCTGACATTGGCGACTTCAGGGTTTTTTATGAGACATTAAAGGTGGTGTACGGCCCCTCAACCCATACACACATATATAAACACACACACACACACAAATATATATACACACACACACACACACACACACACACACACACACACACACACACACACACACACACACACACACACACACATATATATATATATATATAAAACACATGCACATACACACATATACACACACATATATATATACACACACATATATATATATTTATATATATGTATAAATGCTCACACATAAAAATACACATATTTTTATTTATACACACGTATATAAACATACACACAGATATACACACACACACATATATATATACACACACACACACATATATATATATACACACATATATATACACACATATACACACAAACTCTATACACACACATATACACACACATATAAACACACAAACATCTATATATATATATATATACAAATATATAAACACACATATATATAATATATACACCAACATCTATATGTACACACAAATACATACACACACATAAACACATAAGCACACAAACATATGTGTGTGAGTGTATATATGTGTGTATTTATGTGTGTATATATTTCTATATGAGGGCAAAGACCATGTCAGTGGTTCCTCTGTTTGCGCGAAAGCCGCACTGTGATTCTGGGAGAATATTCTCAGCGACACTAGGTATTATTCTATTTAGTAGAATCCTAGCGAAGATTTTGCCTGCAATGGAGAGCAACGTGATTCCCCTGTAGTTTGAGCAGTCTGATTTCTCGCCTTTGTTTTTGTACAGGGTGATGATGGTGGCATCACGAAGATCCTGAGGCAGTTTACCTTGGTCCCAACAAAGCTTGAAAAACTCATGCAGTTTGGCATGCAGAGTTTTGCCGCCAGCCTTCCAGACTTCTGGGGGGATTCCATCCATACCTGCTGCTTTGCCACTTTTCAGTTGTTCGATTGCCTTATATGTCTCATCCAGGGTGGGAACCTCATCCAGTTCTATATATATGTATGTTTATATATATATGTGTGAATATAAATAGTTGTGTATAAATATGTCTATATATATATATTAGTGTGTAAGTGTGTATATATGTGTGTATATATGTGTGTGTATAGGATGTGTTCGCTAGGATTCTACTAAATAGAATAATACCTAGTGTCGCCGAGAATATTCTCCCAGAATCACAGTGCGGCTTTCGCGCAAACAGAGGAACCACTGACATGGTCTTTGCCCTCAGACAGCTCCAAGAAAAGTGCAGAGAACAAAACAAAGGACTCTACATCACCTTTGTTGACCTCACCAAAGCCTTCGACACCGTGAGCAGGAAAGGGCTTTGGCAAATACTAGAGCGCATCGGATGTCCCCCAAAGTTCCTCAACATGATTATCCAACTGCACGAAAACCAACAAGGTCGGGTCAGATACAGCAATGAGCTCTCTGAACCCTTCTCCATTAACAATGGCGTGAAGCAAGGCTGTGTTCTCGCACCAACCCTCTTTTCAATCTTCTTCAGCATGATGCTGAACGAAGCCATGAAAGACCCCAACAATGAAGACGCTGTTTACATCCGGTACCGCACGGATGGCAGTCTCTTCAATCTGAGGCGCCTGCAAGCTCACACCAAGACACAAGAGAAACTTGTCCGAGAACTACTCTTTGCAGATGATGCCGCTTTAGTTGCCCATTCAGAGCCAGCTCTTCAGCGCTTGACGTCCTGGTTTGCGGAAACTGCCAAAATGTTTGGCCTGGAAGTCAGCCTGAAGAAAACTGAGGTCCTCCATCAGCCAGCTCCCCACCATGACTACCAGCCCCCCCACATCTCCATCGGGCACACAAAACTCAAAACGGTCAACCAGTTTACCTATCTCGGCTGCACCATTTCATCAGATGCAAGGATCGACAATGAGATAGACAACAGACTCGCCAAGGCAAATAGTGCCTTTGGAAGACTACACAAAAGAGTCTGGAAAAACAACCAACTGAAAAACCTCACAAAGATAAGCGTATACAGAGCCGTTGTCATACCCACACTCCTGTTCGGCTCCGAATCATGGGTCCTCTACCGGCACCACCTACGGCTCCTAGAACGCTTCCACCAGCGTTGTCTCCGCTCCATCCTCAACATCCATTGGAGCGCTTACACCCCTAACGTCGAAGTACTCGAGATGGCTGAGGTCGACAGCATCGAGTCCACGCTGCTGAAGATTCAGCTGCGCTGGATGGGTCACGTCTCCAGAATGGAGGACCATCGCCTTCCCAAGATCGTGTTATATGGCGAGCTCTCCACCGGCCACCGTGACAGAGGTGCACCAAAGAAAAGGTACAAGGACTGCCTAAAGAAATCTCTTGGTGCCTGCCACATTGACCACCGCCAGTGGGCTGATAACGCCTCAAACCGTGCATCTTGGCGCCTCACAGTTTGGCGGGCAGCAACCTCCTTTGAAGAAGACCGCAGAGCCCACCTCACTGACAAAAGGCAAAGGAGGAAAAACCCAACACCCAACCCCAACCAACCAATTTTCCCTTGCAACCGCTGCAATCGTGTCTGCCTGTCCCACATCGGACTTGTCAGCCACAAACGAGCCTGCAGCTGACGTGGACTTTTTACTCCCCTCCATAAATCTTCGTCCGCGAAGCCAAGCCAAAGAACATATGTGTGTGTATATATAGAAATTTGTGTATACATAGATGTGTACATATATATATATGTGTGTGTGTGTGTGTCTATATATAGATGTTTTTGTCTATCTGTGTGTATATTTATGTATATAAGTGTGTGTGTGTGGTCGCAAATACACACATGTATGTGTATATATTTGTGTATATATATATATGTGTGTGTGTGTGTGTGTGTGTATGTATGTGTGTATGCATGTGTGTTTGTGTATGTATATATATATTTGTGTATTTATGTGTGTATATACACACATTATATATATATGTGTATATGTATATATATGTTTATGTGTGTGTATATATATGTTTGTATAAATATGTATACATATGTGTTTGTGTGTATATATGTGTGTATGCATAAATATATATGTGTGTATATAAATATATGTGTGTATATGTGTGAGTATGTATAAATATGTGTGTGTATGTGTGTGTATGCATATGCATGTGTATATGTATATATATATGTATATATACATATACATGCATATTTATGTGTGTGTGCATATATGTGTGTGTGTGTGTGTGTGTGTATGCATCTATATATGTGTGTGTGTGTGTGTTTATATGTATATATCTGTATATATTTGGGTGTAAATATATATATCTGCGTGTATATATAGGTGTGTTTGTATATATAAGTTTATATATACATGTGTGTGTAAATATGTATAA
>NC_091480.1:74853569-74863569 GCF_036971445.1 Narcine bancroftii | reverse complement strand
TATTTGTGGTATATATATTTATACACATGTGTGTATAAATATATGTATATATATGTGTGTATATGTATATATATATATGAGTGTATATATATATATGATTGAATATATATATATATATGTGTATATATATATAAATATGTGTGTATATATATATGTGAATGTATATTTATAAATTGTGTATTTCTTTATATATGTATGTTTGTATACATATGTGTTTGTGTATATATTTGTGTACATGTGTGTGTATATAAATATATGTGTATATATACTTATGTGTGTGTATTGATATATATATGTGTGTATATATGTGTGTGTATATGTGTGAGTGTGTATAAATATGTGTTTGTATGTGAGTGTGTGTACACATTTATTTGTATGTATATATGTGTGTGTGTGTGTATGTGTGAGTGTGTATAAATATATGTATGTGTTTATATATCAGTGTATGCATGTGTGTGTGTATAAGTGTGTGTGTATTGTGTGTGAATTTTGTGTGGGTGTATGTCTGTGTGTACATATTTGTGTGTATAGGTGAGTTTGTGTATATATATATATATATATTTGTGCATATTTGTGGTATATATATATATGTATATATATATTTACATTTATATATGTGTGTATATATATGTGTGTGTGTATGCATGTGTGTTTGTGTATGTATGTGTGTATGTATATGTATCAATATATATGTGTGTATATATGTACATATGAGTGTGTATATGTGTATGTATACATATATATGTGTGAATACATCTGTGTTGGTGTATGTATGTGTGTATGTATATGTGTATATATGAATATATATATATATGAATATATGTATGTACATATGTGTGTATATATGTGTATATATGTCTATACATGTATATATGTGTATATAAATACGTAAATATAGATGTGTGTATATATATGTGTGTGTGTTTGTTTGTCTGTGTGTAGAAATGTGTGTGTTTATATTGTGTATGTGTATATATATACATGTGTGTTTATGTGCATATGTTTTTGATATATATATATGTGTGTGATTGCATATATATGTGTGTGTTTACGTATGTGTGTGTGAATATATATATATATGTTTTTATATTGATATATAATCTTTGTGTGCATATTTGTTGTATATATATACACACACACGTATGTGTATATAAATATGTGTGTATATATGTGTGTGTATATAAACATGTGTGTTTATTTATGTGTGTGTTTGTTTATATATGTGTGTTTACACATAGATGTGTGTGTATATATATTTGTGTGTGTGTGCATATTTATTTGTTTATATATGTGTGTGTATATGTGTGAGTGTGTATAAATATGTGTGTTTATATATGTGTATGTATATATATGTGTGTGAATATATATATATGAATATATTTGTGTGTATGTGTGTATATATATATATATATTTATATTAAAATGTGTATATATAAATGTGTGTGTATATACACATGTGTATACATACGAGTGTGTATATATGTGCGTTTATATAAATATGTGTATATATAAATGTGTGTGTATATATACACATGAGTATAATGTGTGTACATATATATGTGTGTGTTTGCATGTGTGTTTGTGTATGTATGTGTTTGTATATGTATGTATATATGTGTGTATATATATATGCATATAAATATGTGAATATATATATGTGTGTGTGTGTTTGTTTATATATGTGTGTGTAAACATATGTGTTTGTGTGTATATATGTGTTTATATAGATCTTTGTGTGCATATTTGTGATATATATACACACATATATGTGTGTATAAACATGTGTGTATATATGTGTGTATATATGTGTGTATGTGTATATATTTGTGTGTGTGTATATATGTGGATGTATATATATGTGTGCGTGTATACATATGTGTTTATATATATATGTGTGTGTGTGTATATATGTATGTGTGGGTACATATGTGTGTGTATATATGTCTGTGTGTATAAAAGTGTATGTTTATATTGTGTATGTGTGTATATATATATATACATGTGTGTTTATGTGCATGTGTTTTTGATATATATATATGTGTGTGATTGCATATATATATGTGTTTTTACGTATGTGTGTATATATATACATATGTTTTTATATTAATATGTGTATATATAAATGTGTGTGTATATACACATGTGTATACATACGTGTGTGTATATATATGTGTGTGTTTATATAAATATGTATATATAAATGTGTGTATATACACATGTGTATACATACGTGTGTGTATATAAGTGTGTGTTTATATAAATATGTATATATAAATGTGTGTGTATATATACATGTGTGTACATATATATGTGTGTGTTTGCATGTGTGTTTGTGTATGTATGTGTTTTTATATGTATGAATATGTGTATATATGTATATATGTGCATATATATATATATGCATATAAATATGTGAATATATATGTGTGAGTGTGTTTGTTTATATGTGTGTGTATACATATGTGTTTGTGTGTATATATGTGTGTGTATATTGATCTTTGTGTGCATTATTGTGGTATATATATATATACACACACATATGTGTGTATAAATATGTGTGTTTATATATGTGTGTATGTATATATATATATATGTGTGTGTGTATACATATATATATATATATATATATATCTGTGTGTATGTGTGTATATATATGTGTGTGTTTGTTTGTATATATGTGTGGATTTGTATATGTCCATGAGTATATGTATATATGTATATGAATATGTATATATATTTGTGTGTGTGTGTATATGTGTGTATATGTATGTATTTGTGTGTGTATATGTGTATGTATATATATATATATATATGTGTGTGTGTGTGTGTGTGTATGTATGTGTATGTATGTGTATATATGTGTGTGTGTGTATGTATGTGTATGTATGTGTATATATGTGTGCGTGTGAATATATATATGTGTGTGTGTATGAGTGTGTATATGAGTGTATTGTGTGCATATTTTGTGTGGGTGTATATCTTTGTGTGTGTATATATGTTTGTATGAGAGTGTATATGTGTGTATTGTGTGGTTGTATATCTGTGTGTGTATGTATAAATATATATATGTGTGTATGTGTGAGTGTGTTTAAATAGATGTGTGTATATATATATATATGTATGCATGTATCCATGTGTGTTTGTATATGTATATTTGTATATATGTATGTGTGTATATATGTACGTACATGTTTGTATATATGTAAATGTATATATGTGTGTGTGTGTGTATATATAACTATAAATAAGTGTGTGAAAATGTATATATAGATGTGTGTATATACATATGTGTGTGTTCATACATGTGTGTGTGTGCACACACATATATATATGAGTACATAAAAATTTGTGTGTGCATATATATCTGTATATATGTGTGTTTACATATTTGTGTGTACACATATATATTTGTGTATGTATATATGTTAGTGTGTACACATATATATTTGTGTGTATGTATGTGTGACTGTATATAGATGTGTGTATATGTCTGAGTTTGTATAGATGTTTGTGGGTAAAGATATATGTGTGTATATATGTGTGTGTTTGCGTGTGTATGTGTGTGTATATATGTGTGTGTATGTGTGTGTATATGTGTGTATGTGTGTGTATATATGAGTATGTGTGTGTATATATATGTGTATATATAGATATTTGTGTGTTTATGTGTGTGTATGTATTTGTGTGTGTATATATGTGTGTATATAACTATGTGTGTGTATATATATGTATGTGTTTATATATATGTGTGTATATGTGGATGATAGTGTGTATGTGTGTATGAATATATATGTATACATAAGTATGTGTGAAAGTATATAAATATGCGTTTATGTGTGAGTATGTATATAAAAATATGTGTGTGAATAGATATATATATACACGTTTGTATGTATATATGTGTGTGTATATAGATGTTTGTGTCTCTATTTGTGGTATATATATATACACACACACATATGTGTGTATAAATATATGTGTATAGATAAATGTGTTTGTATATATGTGTGTACATGTGTGTATGTGTGTATATATAGATATATATGTGTGTTTCTGTATGTTTTGTGTATGTATATGTGCATGTATATGTATGAATATATGTATGTGTATATATGTATATATTTATGTGTGTATATATATGTGTGTGTAGGCATGTGTGTTTGTGTATGTATGTGTGTATGTATATGTGTATGTATGAATATATGTATGTATATATGTGTGTATATATGTATATATGTCTATACATGTATATATATGTATATAAATATGTAAATATAGATGTGTGTATATATATATGTGTGTGTGTGTTTGTTTGTGTGTAGAAAAGTGTGTGTTTATATTGTGTATGTGTATATATATACATGTGTGTTTATGTGCATGTGTTTTTGATATATATATATATATATATATATGATTGCATATATATGTGTGTGTTTACGTATGTATGTATATATATATATATATATATATATGTGTGTGTGTGTGTGTGTGTTTTTATATTAATATATAATCTTTGTGTGCATATTTGTGGTATATATATATACACACACATATGTGTGTGTATAAATATGTGTGTATATATGTGTGTGTATATAAACATGTGTGTTTATTTATGTGTGTGTTTGTTTATATATGTGTGTTTACACATAGATGTGTGTGTATATATATTTGTGTGTGTACATATTTATTTGTTTATATATGTGTGTGTATATGTGTGAGTGTGTATAAATATGTGTGTTTATATATGTGTGTGAATATATATATGTACATATCTGTGTGTATGTGTGTATATATATATTTATATTAAAATGTGTATATATAAATGTGTGTGTATATACACATGTGTATACATACGACTGTGTATATATGTGTGTTTATATAAATATGTGTATATATAAATGTGTGTGTATATATACACATGTGTATAATGAGTGTACATATATATGTGTGTGTTTGCATGTGTGTTTGTGTATGTATGTGTTTGTATATATATGTATATATGCGTGTATATATATGCATATAAATATGTGAATATATATATGTGTGTGTGTTTGTTTATATATGTGTGTGCATACATATGTGTTTGTGTGTTAATATATGTGCGTGTATAGAGATCTTTGTGTGCATATTTGTGGTATATATATATATATACACACACACATACATATGTATGTATAAACATGTGTGTATATATGTGTGTATATGTATATATTTGTGTGTGTATATATGTGTATGTATATATGTGTATGCGTGTATACATATGTGTTTATATATATATATGTGTGTGTATATATGTGTGTGTATGGGTACATATGTGTGTATATATGTCTTTTTATATTGTGTATGTGTATATATACATATACATGTGTGTTTATGTACATGTGTTTTATATATATATGTGATTGCATATATATATGTGTTTTTACGTATGTGTGTGTATTTATACATATGTTTTTATATTAATATGTGTATGTATAAATGAGTGTGTATATGCACATGTGTATACATACGTGTGTGTATATATGTGTGTGTGTGTTTATATAAATATGTATATATAAATGTGTGTGTATATACACATGTGTATACATGTGTGTACACATGTACATATATATGTGTGTGTTTGCATGTGTGTTTGTGTATGTATGTGTTTTTATATGTATGAATATGTGGATATATATGTATATATGTGCATATATATGCATATAAATATGTGAATAAATATGTGTGAGTGCGTTTGTTTATATGTGTGTGTATACATATGTGTTTGTGTGTATATATGTGTGTGTATATTGATCTTTGTGTGCATATTTGTGGTATATATATATACACACATATGTGTGTATAAATATGTGTGTTTATATATGTGTGTTTATATATGTGTATATATATATATTTTTGTGTAGTCTTCCAAAGGCGCTATTTGCCTTGGCGAGTCTGTTGTCTATCTCATTGTCGATCCTTGCATCTGATGAAATGGTGCAGCCGAGATAGGTAAACTGGTTGACCGTTTTGAGTTTTGTGTGCCCGATGGAGATGTGGGGGGGCTGGTAGTCATGGTGGGGAGCTGGCTGATGGAGGACCTCAGTTTTCTTCAGGCTGACTTCCAGGCCAAACATTTTGGCAGTTTCCGCAAAGCAGGACGTCAAGCGCTGAAGAGCTGGCTCTGAAAGAGTCTGGAAAAACAACCAACTGAAAAACCTCACAAAGATAAGCGTATACAGAGCCGTTGTCATACCCACACTCCTGTTCGGCTCTGAATCATGGGTCCTCTACCGGCACCACCTACGGCTCCTAGAACGCTTCCACCAGCGTTGTCTCTGCTCCATCCTCAACATCCATTGGAGCGCTCACACCCCTAACGTCGAGGTACTCGAGATGGCAGAGGTCGACAGCATCGAGTCCACGCTGCTGAAGATCCAGCTGCGCTGGATGGGTCACGTCTCCAGAATGGAGGACCATCGCCTTCCCAAGATCGTATTATATGGCGAGCTCTCCACTGGCCACCGTGACAGAGGTGCACCAAAGAAAAGGTACAAGGACTGCCTAAAGAAATCTCTTGGTGCCTGCCACATTGACCACCGCCAGTGGGCTGATAACGCCTCAAACCGTGCATCTTGGCGCCTCACAGTTTGGCGGGCAGCAGCCTCCTTTGAAGAAGACCGCAGAGCCCACCTCACTGACAAAAGGCAAAGGAGGAAAAACCCAACACCCAACCCCAACCAACCAATTTTCCCTTGCAACCGCTGCAATCGTGTCTGCCTGTCCCGCATCGGACTGGTCAGCCACAAACGAGCCTGCAGCTGACGTGGACTTTTTACCCCCTCCATAAATCTTCGTCCGCGAAGCCAAGCCAAAGAAAAGAAAGATATATATATATATATATATATGTGTGTGTGTGTGTTTATATATATATATCTGTGTGTATGTGTGTATATATACGTGTGTGTTTGTTTGTATATATGTGTGGATGTGTATATGTCCAAGACTATATGTATATATGTATATGAATGTGTACATATATTTGTGTGTGTGTGTGTGTATGTGTGTATATGTATGTATTTGTGTGTGCATATTTTGTGTGGGTGTATATCTTTGTGTGTGTATATATGTTTGTATGAGAGTGTATATGTGTGTATTGTGTGGTTGTATATCTGTGTGTGTATATGTGTAAATATATATATGTGTGTATGTGTGAGTGTGTTTAAATAGCTGTGTGTATATATATATATATATATATATATATATATATGTGTGTGTGTATGCATGTAACCATGTGTGTTTGTATATGTATATTTGTATATATGTATGTGTGTATATATGTATGTACATGTGTGTATATATGTAAATGTATATATATATATATTTGTGTGTGTGTATTTATAACTACATATGTGTGTATAAATATATGTGTATAGATAAATGTGTTTGTATATATGTGTGTACATGTGTGTATGTGTGTGTATATATAGATATATATGTGTGTTTGTGTATGTATTTGTGTATGTATATGTGCATGTATATGTATGAATATATGTATGTGTATATATGTATATATTTATGTGTGTATATATATGTGTGTGTATGCATGTGTGTTTGTGTATGTATATGTGTATGTATGAATATATGTATGTATATATGTGTGTATTTATGTCTATATATATATGTGTGTGTATGCGTGTATATACATATGTATTTATATATGTGTGTATATGTAAGTGTGTGTATATCTGTGTTTCTTTATATATGTGTGTGTATACATGTGGTTGTATATATATATATATGTGTGTATATATATATATATATGTGTGTACACATTTATTTGTGTATCTATGTGTGTGTATATGTATGATTGTGTATAAATAGATGTGTGTGTATATATGTGTATGTATAGATGTTTGTATATATGTGTGTGTATGTGTGTATATTTATATGTATGTGTATATATTTGTGCATATATATGTGTGTATGCATGTGTGTGTATGTATGTGTTTGTATATGTATGTATATATGTGTGTATATATGTATATGTGTGTATATATGTATGTATATATATATATGTGTGTATATATATATATATATGTGCATGCATACACGTGTGTTTGTGTGTATGTATTGTGTATGTGTATGCATCTGTATTCTTTGTGTGTCTGTATATATTGTGTATATGTGCATGTGTGTGTGTATATATATACACGTATACGTATATATATATATATGTATGTATATGTATATATATATGTGGGTGTGTGTATAAATATATATATGTGTGTGTGTATGTGTGTATATTCATATGTATGTGTATATATTTGTGTATATATGTGTGTGTGTATGCATGTGTGTTTGCGTATGTGTGTGTATGTATATGTATATATGTATGTACATGTATGAATATATGTGTGTATATATATATATATGTATGTATGTATATGTATATATGTGGGTGTGTGTATAAATATATATATATGTGTGTGTGTATGTGTGTATATTCATATGTATGTGTATATATTTGTGTATATATGTGTGTGTGTATGCATGTGTGTTTGCGTATGTGTGTGTATGTATATGTATATATGTATGTACATGTATGAATATATGTGTGTATATATGTATATATATATGTATATGTGTGTATATATAAATATGTGTGCATATATATATGTGTGTTTGTTTATATATGTGTGTATACATATGTGTTTGTATGTGTGTATGTATATATGTATGCAAATATATATGAGCATAGACATATATATCTGTATTTATATTTATATGTGTGTGTATACATATAGATGTGAGTGTGTATATATTTGAGTGTGTACACATTTATTTGTGAATATACATTTGATTGTGTATGTGTGTATATAAATGTGTTCAATATAAATGTATGTGTGTGTATATATGCGTGTGAGTGTATATATAGTGTTTGTGTATATATATATATATATGTGTGTGTGTGTTTATATGTATTTATAGATGTTTGTATATGTCTGTGTAAATATTTGTGTGTATATATAGATGTTTGTATATATGTGTGTATATATTTGTGTGTGTATATATAGATGTTTGTGTGTATATATGTGTGTGTATGTGTGTAAATATATATATATGTATGTGTATATATATATGTGTGTGTGTATATATTTGTGTGTGTGTTTGTGTGTGTATATTTGTGTGTATATGTGTGTATTGTGTGTATATATTGTGCATGTGTATGCGTGTGTATTGTTTGTGTGTGCAAATATTGTGTGTATGTATATTGTGTGTCTGTATATATTGTGTGTATATATGCATTTATATATATATGTGTGTGTGTATTATGTGTGTGCATATTGCATTTGTTTATATTGTTTGGGTATATATTGTGTGTTTGGATTGTGTGTGTATATATGTCTATATTGTGTGTGTATATATATATGTGTGTGTGTCTGTATATATGTGTGTGTGTATATATATATATGTGTGTGTGTGTGTACATATAAAAATATATATGTGTGTTTATATATTAGTGTGTATAAATATGTGTTTGTGTATTTATATATATGTGTATATAAATATATTTATGTGTGTGTGTACACATATATATGTGTGTATATATGTTTGTGTATATTTGGATGCTTGTGTCTATATATATATATATATATATATGTGTGTGTGTGTACACATTTATTTGTGTGTATATATGTGTATGTATATATGTGTGTATATATATGTGTGTGTGTGTGTATATATATATGTATGTGTGTGTACATATAAAAATATATGTGTGTGTTTATATATTAGTGTGTATACATATGTGTTTGTGTATTTATATATATGTGTGTATAAATATATTTATGTGTGTATGTACACATATATATGTGTGTATATATGTTTGTGTATATTTGGATGTTTGTGTCTATATATATATATTTGTGTGTACACATTTATTTGTGTGTATATATATGTGTGTGTATATATATGTGTATGTGTGTTTAAATGTGTGTGTATACATGTGTATTTGTGT